>NW_026054658.1:341600-386288 GCF_022830035.1 Ophidiomyces ophidiicola
ATCTAAAGACATCTAGTTACTTATTCTAGTGTCTAGGGGTATGGTCAACAACTGTCATCACAGACTGTAGCATCTACCCTATTCTCTGCCTCTTCTGAGAGTGCGAGTGCTTGCTTTCTCTGTTTTCTCTGTTCATTTGATCTACCAGCAGAATCACTAACTTTAGAACAGTCCTTGAGCCAGCAACTTGCTCATGATTCTTATCCAGCAGGCATAGCAAGTGGGCATGAGGTTATCCATCCTATGTTGCCTATGATTGAGTATAATGCTCATGAAAGCCAGGAAGAGACACTGGATAGAAAATTACATGTTGGAAACTGGCGGCGAAGGCAAGACACATCTGACGATCCTATCTGTGGATTATTACTTGAGTATATTGAAGGCACCACGCTGAACAAAGCATATCTCCCACCAAAAAGTGCCCAGAGTTTACGTGATCAGCTAGAGCTATTACATAGTCTGAAAATTGTTCAGGGTGACCTTTTTCCACATAATATGATGGTTTCCAAAAACGGTCGTGCCTTTTTACTCGATGTTAGCGGTGCGCAAATGGCCTCAGAGGAAGGTCAGCTCATTCGCAAAACGTCCAGCTTTCTATCCTGGGCAAAAGACGAGAGGTCTAGACTTGAGTTATTTCTTTTTCGACTCCAGAATGCTAGTTACTCCGTTATGGAATTTCTTGGTCACGCTCACGCTCTCATAGTTGAAACGACACCGAGGAGTGAAGTTGTCAGATGCCCAGAGTGACGAAGAGGCATTTGGTAGGCCTCTGGGAGAATGGATGGATAGATGTTTTACCATTGAAGAGTAACCCAATAGGGTGCGTGGTGTGGTTCGGTTATACAAAACCTGAACAGTAAACCCAGATGGTCTAAGTTATCAAACAGATTAATCATGACTTTAATCCATTACCCAAGAGCTCTTCTCCAACTTGTCGTATAAGCTGTTCCCCGGAAAACCCATTGACATTAGCTTTCTCTAGCACAATAGTCCCCGCTTCCATTGCGCGACACAAATCGAGCACTTCCCCGTTCATTGGGGCACAATACGCCAGGAGGCCTAGCGACAGAAGTAAACCACGCAAGTTTTCTAGGCTCTCAGATTCGTTCCGTATAGCTTCAATGAGTGATGCAACTAGTTCTACCTGAACTGCTTCTGGTAGCTTATCGGGACGGTCTTGTAGCCGTTCGTTGTGATTCAGGGCTGCTAAATTGTAAATAAAAGAAGCTGCGGCAACGCGAAGATTTCCATGCGAGTCTAGTAGGCATGTGGTTGCAAAGTTAATACACGTCTCGCGGAGCGTGTCAGATGAAAGAAACTTGTCCGGATAGAGCTGTGTCGTAAATATGTTGCACATCAATTGCGCCATTACAAGCTGGTGGTTGTAAGGAGCAGTCTGGGGTGTCTTTGCTCTAGCAAGCAATGCCAATAGAGTGCGATGGCCCGTTTCCTCTGCAAAAAACCCGCTCACTCTCGCATCACAAAAGGCAGTTCTGACCAAATCTATTATGGCGAAATGGATATCTAAGGGTAAATCGGAAAACTTGGTTTGAATGAAACTAGCCAGTCGTGGTAAATCAGGCAAGGGCGGTCTCGCAGAGTCAGCTGTAACATCTCTTTTTAAAAAGGTAACCAATTCTGCGAGTACAGGGTCATCACCAACGGGGCCAACTTTTAAAAGAAGCTTATCTAATGGCGGGGTCTTTTGATAAGTAATGTAAAAATCAATCATTCGCTGTAGGCTTGGAAGCGACAGGTTATTATGCGCATGTGGAGGCCAAGCTACTTGGATCAGCATTCGAACATTACCTCGAAGCTGGCTCTCATCAGCACCGCTCCATTGATTGTCTTTTTGCCCTTTCAAAAATGTTATGAATGTCGGAGTGGCTCTGATATTATACTTTGATGAAACATCGAGGGCTTGGTTAATGTCCACTTTAATAAGTATAGCTTTCTCTCCAGCTTCTTCGGCCAGCTGGTCATAAGCTGGATAGACAATTTTACAAGGTGGGCATGTGGAAGAGGTGAAAAATATCACAGCACATGAATATTGAGCCTGAAAGAGAAGATTATCAACGGCCTCGAGGGTTGTCACGTTGTGAACTCGGTTCACATGAGCTGAGGCTGTAGCGTGCGGTATTAGCGAAGTTATTGGTTGACTTGGTTGTGCTGGTAGGTCTTGCGCTGGACCGCGAAGCAAATTGTCAATATACGGTTTCATCATCTGGCCAAGTGGAGAGCTTAGGAATTGATCTGGTAGATTCCTGATATGCTCCGGAATTCCTTTTCCAACGAGGAACATAGCTAAATCGTGTGTGAAGTTATTACAGTTCCGTAAGAACAGATCGTAGGACTGGAATTGTATTAGTTTCTCAACACTTGTGCTAAAAATAAGCGCCATACATCTTCGGTATATGTTTTTGATAAAGAGTCCATATACTCAATAATCACCTCTAGCGGAAGTTCTGACCTGCCGAGCGAAAGGGTCTCCATTGGCTGACCATGATGTGTTGTTCCAGGAGCAGCTTGTTGAATTCCCCTACCAAAATAGTACTCAACACCACCAAATACAAGGGACGTATGGTATATTGCGTCTATCTGTGTCCCAGAAATTGGAAGCGATAGCTAAAAAGATACGTCAGAGTGGTAAACGGTCCTTTTCCATTCCCTTGACATACAGTTCGGGCGAGGCCCTGTCACACGGTCAGCATCGTATATACACTAAAGGTAAATAGGATATTAATTATGGAACTTTACATTTGACAAATCGTAGATATATAATGTCACATCCATTGTAAGATAGTCTTGCCTATATCATCCAAAGCCACAGAACGCTTTCAGAATGACCTTTTATCAGTAGCTCCAAGATCCGGTCTCTTGCTGCACATTTCCATTACTTGTCCGCGAACCTAATGTGTATGTGACGACACTCGTGTGATGCTATGAGCTATGAACTGGAGAAAGATTGCCTAATTCTGGTTATGGAGTAGATTAGGTACTATTTATAACCAAGCAAGGTTAATTCGTGTCACGTGCTGCATGGTTCTAGCCCGTTAGTTAACTATCCAGTGGTTTGCATTTTGGTCCAGCTGCATGTACGGACTCCGGAGTACGGAGTACGCAGATCTAACTAGCAAAGAGCTGCATCAGGGATCGATTAATTCTAGTTTCAATACAGAGTACTCCATACTCTGCCGCCTGTCCTAACCGGAATAAGAATTGTGTCTTACCGTACCATTTAACGACTTCCTTGCTTCATACGACTGAATGATTTAACGCTATGATTAAAGAAAAGTTAGGTAAGATTAAGCATATTCTAGATCATAGATTTATTGCCCCTCTTCTGTTCAACTATTTACAAAGAAACGAAAGTGGAGAAACAGCGCGGCCCTATCTAGTCATAAGCACGTAACTGCCTCTTGTGGTAGCTACCATTCGAAGCAACTTCTTAACTCCACCTGAACCTTGGCCAGCCTCTACACGCAGGCATAATGGTACGTAATTTTAATGAATGAATATCGCTTTGTTCATTTGAACCATATATCTCGTATGATATTGACTTACTCTACGAATAGCCACCAAAGCGCCGAAGTGTAGCTTCATCGTCCACACCTGGCCGGGCCCAAGCAAAAAAAGCGCGAATCTCTAAGCTTGCTAAAGAGAATGATATCACCACAGAGGAGGAGGCCGAGATAAAAGAAGCATTTCGTCTTTTTGCTATAAGAGAACTTGCTGAGGATCTTGAAGAGTTCTCCTCAGAAAAGGAAGGCGTGATTAGGACGGCCGATGTGCGCCGGGCGCTGGTGTAAGCATCACTCATTGTCTACACAATACCTCTTTGCAGCAACGCCCCGGAACTCACATGGATATGTTATTAGGGCGCTTGGTTTACCAACTACCTCCCAATCCGAGCTTAATTCCATACTTTCTGCTGTCGACCCTTCACGTACCGGCTACGTTTGCTACGAACCCTTCCTCTCAGTCTGTGCGCTCAAACTACACTCGCGTACCGACGATTCTATATCAGAGGAAGTAAGTCATGCGTATCAGCTTTTTACACATGGCACAGACGGGCCTATCTTGTTATCACACTTGAGACGTGTTGCGAAAGAGCTCAAAGAGGATGTCAGTGAGGAGTTGCTGCGCGATATGGTTAGGGAAGCAAATGGCGGAGAAGGATTACATGCAGGTGTTAATCTTGAACAGTTCAGAGATGTCATGAGACGTGCAGGGGTATTTTAGCTCATATTCCCGGTTGTCAATTCTTCGATGGAGTGACTTTCTCTTTTAGAGGGTTTATTGGTGCATCTGCTATGGAGTTCTGGTTTTTTGGAATGAAAGCGCGTTTATTGGTTTATATGGGATCATTGGTATGCACATAGTAATTTTCAGCCTGCCTTGTGGAGGAGAACTAGTAACGTCACGTGGTTGGATATCATCGTTTGAATGTATGGAGACATAGCTGAGCAGCCACAAGCTCGAAATACTAGCAACAATTTAAACCATCAAAAACATGACCGAGCAAGAAGCCCTTGCACTATGACCGCTTCTTTTTTTCGCCGATTGTTTCGCTTCGGCGGTAAAAGACTTCCCCCGCTCCGCATTGGTCTCTGGGCAGCCGGGGCTTTCTGCACCTGCAAGGTCTTCAATGAACACGCTTACGAGTTGCAGCTCTCTTCGGGCCCATCGATGTATCCAACGATACATTTCAAAGGAGACTACCTGTTGATTTCGAAATACTACAAATATGGAAGGAGAGTCGAGGTTGGCGATATCGTTACTTTTAAACACCCATCTTATCTGATGATGGCCGCAAAGAGAGTGACAGGATTGCCAGGGGATTACGTGGTGATCGATCCCGAGGACCAATCTGGCAGTTTAGCCAAGATGATTCAAGTGAGATCATAGGCCTTTATTTTACTTAGATTTATCGCTGACTAGTCTGTTAATGTGCGAGTAGGTTCCCGAAGGTCATATCATGGTTACCGGTGACAACCTACCTTGGTCAAGGGATTCTAGAGACTTTGGCCCATTACCAATGGGGCTGATAACGGGAAAAGTCATTGCAAAAGTCTGGGCACCACTGAATTATCAGCGGATAGAAAACTCTCTTATGCACATTGAGCAGATTCCCGCGGATGAAGGGTCTTGACCTCCACATACCTACGGACATTCCACCTCAAATCCCATAACGTTGGGATATATCCTTGTATAGTACAAACCTGCCATGGCGAGCATATAAACGGCTTTGTTGGATAGTACATATAGAAGCAGCGAAAAGAACGCTGCGCCAAACACATAAAAAGTCCTTGAGCAACTCCGACGAATCGGCAATTAGTTACCTAAATGAGGCGGGGTTCCTCCTTTTATAAGGAAGAGGCTCCACCCTCTTACGCTTCAACTCAATGTCTATTCCCTCAACTCCGAGTCCGGTCATCACATCCAGCATGTCTTCATCCCAGTGGGTTCTAAATAGATGGGCGCCAATGGGTTTGAGTTGGTGCCTCGTCTCAAAACTACGTAGGCGGAAGCCTTCTCTCTCCACTTTCTTCTGGGCAACATTGTAGTCAAGAGATTTCTGATCCTTTTGCTCCATGATAAGTATTGAGATTCGGTGATACGGGCTGCCTTTGAGTGCATACGGCGCCAACCACGGAAGAATCACCTGCGACTCGGGAGCCAATTTGTCCAAAGATACCGAAATTTCCGTTGGTGAGATGGGCACGTTAATCGCGAGGAAATGGCAACGATGGTCAAACGCATCTGTTTCCAAATTTGGAACATCGGGGTCGACGACCGCGATAGTGACCAGTTTCGCATCTTTGGCAAACGATTGTATTTGGAGGTCTGGAGCCACTGTGCTAGCGCGAGAGTTGACGAATTCTCCAGGCTGAACACTCTTCCTGCCAAACGACAACTTCACATCCACAATTGGGTCTATATGGGCTAATACGTCGGGGACGACCTTCATCTGTGTAATTCGCTGTACCAGAATTGCTCGACGGTACTCTCTCCATTTCCTGTCGGCTAGGAATCGGTAAATTGGCTTATCCATATCACCTAGACGATTTGTTAGGTGACTTAATATACCAACAAATCGGTTCAAACCACGACTTACCCATCCCGTCCTCAAATCGTCTCTTTGTCATGGGGTCATTGATATCCGCAAGGATTTTCAACTCCTCCAAATGCTTCTCCATGCTTTTTATCCTCGTTTGTTTCTGAGCCTTTCCAGCATCATCTTCAGGAGTAGTAGCGCGTAGTCGCTCCAGACGTCCTCGTTCCGTCTCAATTTGTTTTAGCTTCTCCGCCCTATCCTCTAAGATTATCTTTCGGGCTTCTTGAAAGCATTGATATGGCAATTGCGGGAATGAAATGTTCGGGGAATTCTGTAGGGCGGCTCTTCGTCTGCGAGAACCAACAGGAAATTTTCCAGCGCGAATAAGCCTACGTTCCAGGCGAGGGCTTGTCACTAAGAATGGATCTGGCGCCCGATAGAAAGGCTGCTCTTTGGGAACCTCTCCTTGAGCACCTTCTTGTGATGCGGCTGTAGATGAAAACGAGCGGTTAGGTTGAGGGTGTAGCGCAGCAAAGCCACTTCTGTAGGTCTGGCGAAAACATTGTAGAAATGGCTTTGATGCCATCTCGCAATGCGCTATGGCGAGTGGGTTCAACCTGCGGACAAGCTGCTTGAGGTTTGCTGAAGAATCTCGAGGTTTTTTTTATTTGGTCCAAACTGGGTTCGCTAGCGCCAAAAATCAAACTTCTGCAAAACGTCAAAAAGCGTGAGGCGAAGACGAAGACGAACAATTTTCCCCGAATCTCTCAGCACAAAACCACAAAGAAATCGCTGCGACGGCGGCAGATCCAAAATGACTGGCAGCAAAGCGCTGGGTACTTTGAAATGGCTTAGTCGCAGCTGCAATTGGGCTGGTGTTCTCGACCCTCCAAGAGTATATCATCTCGAAGTCCACTGTTCGATTTAACCATGACTAACACGAATCTAGCAATGCCTCCCTAAATATCTCTCGCGATCAATGGTGACTACTACACAGGTTCATAGCGACACATATTCGAGAGATTTTTTAAATGCACACGTATCCTCAGCGCCTCCTGTTACCAATGATATTCCCACCCCAACTTGGGACTCCCCCCCAGCAATTGCGACTCTTTACGATTTTCATACGATGGAGCCTCTTCAATTTCTCGAATATAAAAATGAGCAGCTTCTTCTTCCTCTTCGCCGAGACATATTGCACCGTGCCATAGTTTACGAAGGTGACATGACAAGGCAGGGTACCGCGAGTACTAAATGGCGAGACGATGTACGAGGCAGCAGGAAGAAAATCAGGCCTCAAAAAGGGACTGGTCGTGCCCGTTTGGGCGATAAGAAGTCGCCCATGTTAAGGGGAGGTGGTGTTGCATTTGGACCACATCCACGAGACTTTTCGACTGAGCTACCTCGACAGATCTACGACAAAGCCTGGCGAACAGCTCTTAGCTTCCGATACCGACGAGGCCAGTTAGTAATAGTTGACAACAATATATCTATACCCGAAGGCGCGAGCGTACACTATCTAAAGCAGATTTTCACTAGACACGGCTGGGGAGCACGTTTTGGGCGGTCGTTACTCATTACGGACGTGAAGGAGGCAAAGCTTTTTAAGACAATGGCGCAAATTGGCGAAGACGCAAGGGTGCTGGACCGTGAAGATGTTGACGTTAAAGATTTACTTGAAACTGGGCGGTTGATCATTGAGCAACGGGCGCTGGACCAGATGCTCGCCCGCCACTCTAGTGATTTGAAAAAGGCGCCGAGGGTAGCTTGACTAGCACAAACGGAGTACTCATTATTTGTATAGTAGATATCTTACTGAAGTATTTTGTGGGTTCTTTTTGTCATTCCCCTCATAAACGGAAGGCTCCGCGGTGTAGATTCTCATTCTCTTGTCTTGCTCATTAATTCTCCATCTTGCAGAATCAAGATAAAATTACGGCACTTAGACGGACTCACACTTTCAATGTGCTTTCGGGCATACTTTTCTTGTTCCTATGCACTGCCCGAGGTCAACCGAGTTGCGCAAAAAAGCTTCCCCAACTTTGATCCTGAACCAACAATTTTGTTCGGCCCGAAACATCACACCTGCCTTCACGTTTCACCCTATTTTTCTCTCCCAGAAATATATCGGCCTCGTGGGCTTCCTTTGCCATTAATGTTCCTCCGATCCGCCTGTGTTCGATCATCGCCGCTGAGCTGGCTCTCGCGGAGCTCTTCTAGAACCATGCCACTCGCCGCGAAGCTCGTAAACCCAGCTTTTACAGGACATGCCCGGGTAAGTGGACGACATTGTTGTCTTGCTCGTTCTTCTTCGAGCCCTACTAATCGATAATCTTCTAAGATGGAATCCACTGCGACAATCCCCCAAGAACTTCCATCTGATGAGCCTAACGACGTCGTGTTCAACAGTCTCTACGGCATCCGGTCGATTGAGCTTAACAGACCGAAGAAATTGAACTCTCTAAACGGCTCCATGGCACGAAAAATAGTCCCCAGATTGAAGGTATGCAGGCTTCTCCGCACCCTTCTCGCAGGATAATGTTGAGGAAGACTAGGAATGGGAAAATTCGCACCTAGCAAATATCATTATGATATCAGGCGCAGGAGAAAAGGCCTTTTGTGCGGGGGGCGACGTTACTACTCTCGCTGAGCAGAACTCTAAAGGGGCGGAAGGACAGAAAAAATCCAAGGCTTTCTTCTCCCTTGAATACCAACTTGATCACCTTATTGCGACGTACTCGAAACCATATATTGCCATCTTGGATGGGATTACAATGGGCGGCGGTGTTGGACTCAGCGTACATGCTCCATTCCGGATAGCCACAGAAAAAACTCTCTTTGCCATGCCTGAGACTACAATCGGGTTTTTCCCTGATGTTGGGGGGTCGTTCTTCTTACCTCGTCTCGATGGAGAAATTGGAACGTATCTCGCTCTGACTTCAGAACGACTTGCGGGTATTCAAGTGTTTTATTCGGGGATCGCTACACATTATTTCCATTCCAGCACCCTAAGCAGCATCACAGCGCGCCTCTCCGAGCTCACCTTCAAGGACTATGCCTCTCTCCAGGAGCGACTCGATCTCATTAACCGGACATTGTCAGAGTTTCCCACCAATTTACCAGATGATAAGATTCAACTTTCTGGTAGTATCCGCCAATCAATTGATCGCTGCTTCTCCAAACCCTCCGTGGAGTCGATCATCGAGGCGCTTGAGGAGGAAACAGAGAATAAGGAATGGGCACAAAAGACTATTAAGACGTTAAACGTTCGTTCTCCTACCGCACTTAAGGTTACACTTCGTCAGCTTCGTGTCGGGCGTAAATGGTCCATCGGAGAGACCTTCCAACGCGAGGAGAAAATTGCCGCTCGGTTTATGGAACATCCTGATTTTGTTGAGGGTGTTACTGCGCGCCTTATAAATAGGCCTCCCACAGAACCACGCTGGACCCCTGCTACTCTAGCAGAGGTTACGGACGAACATGTCGACGACTTCTTCCGTATTCCTCAAGGTGAACGACGCCTGCCGCTTTTAAACCCTGAAATTGACTACATGGTTTATCCGCACGAGCGATTAGCGCTCCCCTCTGAAAGGGAAATTGAACGGTTTGTACGCAAGTCCGGAGAATCTAAGTCCCAGACCGTTAAAGAGTTTTTACTGCGGTGGGATTATAAAGATGGGGTCAAAGAAAAGGTCAGCGAAGTTCTTAACCGCAAAACAAAAGTCACAGAGAAGGGCGGAAGAGAATGGATAGAAGAGTCATAATTATTAAACTAAATACACATCTATACTTTAAACTCATCGAATAACCCGACCGTACATACACATTCCTGCTCATAGCAAGGGAGGCCAGCAAAAAGAAAATAAATAAATTGAGATTTTGAACCTTGTAAGAGCTATTTAGATTTTGCTACAGTATAATTAGATGTCGTGGTCTTTCAGCCGCATGACAAAGGAAAAGGAATCTCCAAACCGAAGGCAGACATTTGATATTGAGATTTGACCCTTTTTACTGGAAGGTCGACTAAATTCGTCTGGGGGATGGATTCGGGGGGAAGTTTTAAGACGTGTTATGTATGGTTTGGAGAAACTCGTAAGCCTCATATTATCTGGACTGGCATAAGAAGCTTGCAGTGATTTTTTATGATGATAAGATAAATAAATATATGGCGGCGTGGGATTGGCTGGACGTTGGCGTCTCTGACTTGGTGTCTGAATATTGTCAAGTGCTTCGTATAAAATTTCTGATATCTTTTATACAGTTGATTGCTAGAACTACACACCCCTTTTTCAGCTCTACGTTTGGAGTATATTCTGGGAGCTGAAGCCAATTAGTCAGCCTCGCACTTGGTCAGTCTAGCAAGCCATAGAGTCAAACCTTAAAGTTGACTTCATCAGAGCTTGTTTCTCTCAACATACGAGCAGATTTATCGGAGCCACTGAACAATGTGGCTGGATCAATTCGGCACGCCCCATGGAAGTACAGTTAAAATACTCCAGTGAATGATGACTGAACTCAATAGCCACCGAAAAACGCTCTGCCTTCCAGTACCACCCGCAAAACTCTTCGCCCCTGTTGCTGTTGAGGAAGATGGAGATTGGCACGACGTCTGTTAGGCGCACTGCGGCATCTGTCTTCTCCCATATTCTGATACTCCGAGATAAATGCCTCGAACTGCTCTATCCATCGAGCCATGCAGATGTTGATTCGATATCATTAGAAACCTTACAATTCCTTGCCGCTGGTAAATCTGGAATTGTTTATGCGATCGATGATAAGAGGGTTTTAAAAGAGTTTCAAGAAACAGAGCGGGGTGAAGTTGAGCGTCAAGCATATTGCCGCCTCGGCTCACATTCTAACATTGCAAAATTGCTGGGTACTCGGAAAGATGGCTCTATTGTTCTCGAAAGGGGCGAGGTCCTCCGAAAAATATGTCGGTCGCCCTCCGCAGATAAGATTCCGATTGAGAGGAAGCTTGGCTGGCTGAGACAAGCTGCAAGGGGCTATCAACATCTGCATAATAGCAATATCATTCATAGTGATGTTGGGTGCAATAATATGATTATAACAAAGGAGGGTCGTCTGAAAATCATTGACTTTGAAGGCTGCAGTATCGACGGTGAACCGGCGGATTCCTGCTATGAATGGTTCAGCTACCGACCATCGGTGCCAAGGGCGAGCCGATCTACTGATATTTTTGCATTTGGCTGTGCAGTCTACGAGATTATCACTGGAAAACCACCGCACCATGAACTCGAAGTATCCAATGATCGATATCATCTCGTTGAACGGCTATACGCAGACAACAACTTCCCCGATGTTACGTCGCTACCCCTAGGTCAGTTGATCCAGAGCTGCTGGCTGAACTGTTTTAGTTCTATGAGCGAGGTGGTTCGAGAACTAGAAGCATTCAACCCCAGGAGTTCTCGGGGCTTGGACTGAGGTGTCATGGGCTTCGAAATAGACATCAACCTTTTGATCTTGCTTTAGATACATACTACTATCAGGTGTTTTAGATGTGAGTATTATTTCTTAGTATAACATCATCATTTCCTGTAATATATCTTGTTCAAATCCTGCTCGGACTCTACAGAGCCTTCCATTCAGCATTCCGAGATTCGAACAGAGCCTAGCCATGGAGATCCACCTATAATACGCTCAGGCTCAGTGCCATTTACCTGAGAGCGCAGTTTTTCTTACCCATTTAATCTGGTAAATTTCAAGGGATATTCCTGAGTCCCGACATGCCGGGCATACCCCTCCCTTCCTAGAAGGAAGCTGATCTAGATTTGGGTCGTGTGTCAGGGTGTCACAAGGAGGGCCTGGCTTCGGCGAAAGAGTGCATCTTTTCCGGAGGCGTGTCTCTATCTTATGTTGCGGTTGCTTTGTGCATTGTCCACGAACGGCATGAGTAATACCATAAGAACACATGGTGGACTTTCGCTATAACGAATATCGAATTGGAGCGTGGTCAACTGAGTTGGCTTTGGATGACGGACAGACAGCTTCCAGGGAGCCTAGATTTTCTTTTATGGGATCCAAATATATTGACGGGGCTGACTAAAACTGGTTACTTTCTACATTCCAGTTTAAAGGACGTGAAGAGTGCTCATACATACATGGATATACCAGCCAAGCCAAGTGGCTCCTGGTTGTGACCTGACTGTTTTTGGGCACGTCAACAAAAGCTGGGACGTGGGCTCCCGGATAAAGCTATGAAGTAAATTCTGACTAAATATATTAATGAGAAATGACTATAGAGCGCACTCTATGCTGCGGTTCTTAAATTCTACACTAGCCTTCTACCAGACCCAGAAACAATCACCAATAAATGGCAGCCACATCAGTGGGGATTAAAATCGACCCTGGTCTTGGATGTGAAGTCCGATTTATCCCACAACAGTCAAAGAGGGAGTCTCGAGAAAGGAGACAGCCTTGTTCATCCTGGTAAGTTGATTCCAGGTGTTTGCGGAGGAATCGGCAAAGAATTGATTAATAGTTGCTGTTGATGCTGTTCGACGTCAAGCAATGGACCTTCTGGCGTTGCACGTGATACTCTTTCTTCACAAATGATCTAACTAACTTTGGACTAGCTCGCTTTGGCCATGCTGAAAAAGCTTTGCACAAATAAATGTTTCCAACTTCAACAACTGAAGATCCTAATCAAGCCCACAACAGACTGAATATATGCGTTTTTGTACTATTTTCAGCTTTTAATAGTGCATTGGCCTCGATAATGTCTACTGCCTGCACAGTACAGAAGTTGATAAATGCCTCTATATGACAACTATTCCGCTCAGCCTTAGCGGTCATTGCTGTCAAATGTCTTCGACCACTACTTCCCTTGATCGGTCTCACATATTCTCTTTTATGTAGCAATGGCCCTGCGTTTTTTATGCGACCACCCATTTACCCTTTGCCATTTCACCATTCCCTTCGATTATCGCTTCTACATATGCTAGAGCTCGTCGTTGCCTTCTTTTCAGAACGCGCGAGTGTGGACAAAGAAGCAAGAGGATACTACCGGATACCACATACACAAAGTGCAGTGGTTTTTCACCTAGTGCGGCACACCCGGTTTCTCGTCCATTTAAGTATAGACAATGAGGAACTGGGTGGGCTGCATGGGAGACATTTTGTCGAATACTTCTGTTGTTGAATAGCTGGACTGTCCAGTCGTGAAAACCTGGCCTTCAAATAGCCTGGTTTCTCCTGGCATTTTTATCACACCTGCTTGAGGCATCATGGAGCATCACTGATTGCGGCTAGCTAAAACAAATAAGAATGAATTGCAAATATTTTGATACAGTCTATGAATAATCTGAGTCAGCCTCTCCATTGCATTCACTATCAATTGATGTCACAATACCGTTTTCACACCAAGCGCTCTATACGCACGCGGAGCCTACACCGTCGTATAAAATCTAGCAAAGCACTTCATACACGTTCAATAATAGATAATGCTAGATCCCTCAACTCTCCTGTCACTCCTGTTTACCTTGTACAACTATACGACTCTACAGACTGCATTCACATTGCATTCTTCATCTCCCTCAAAGAGTTCATTACATCCACAGGGTCTGTGAGCCCTGTAGCCTTCTGAATTTCAGGGTCCTAACGCAAGTTTTTGTTAATCAATGGAGTTATGTAGAGCAATTGATGAAGCAACCCACCTTTACCCGCATAAAAACATTGTGCAACTACATACACCAAGCCGTTAGCTACTCTTTTCAGACAGAATTGGGTAGACATAGGATGTATAGGTACCTTTTCATCTCCAATTGTGAATTTGCCCTCTGTCCGTTGATTGTTCTCGCAGTATGCTTGAAGCTTTTTAATCGGCTCCGACTGGGAAACGGATAGACAAAATGCAACATTAGATTTGGTATATTCATGGCCAGGCTGGATAAAATGAACATATTCACTGTTAGAATGTCCGAGTACACTTCGGGATCTTTTACTATCATAAGATCAACTTACGTAGACTTTGGTATCATCTGGTAAGGCAGCAAGCACCTCATTCAGAGCCTTATTCATTTCTCCAGCGCTACCCTCAAAAAATCGACCGCATCCTGAAGTCATGTCAGACAAATAAAAACCGACTTCAAGAGCTGGATTTGGTTTATCAATTAAAAGCAGAGACCAACGCTTACCCGCAACGAAGAGGGTATCTCCAGTAAACACAGCCCGCTGGTCTCCGTCTTCAGCAAAATAACTGATGCTGTCTTGCGTATGGCAGGGTGTATGCAGCGCAGTGACAGTGATTCGGTCCCCGATCTTGAATTTTTCCCCATGGGCTGGTGTTTTGGTAACCATCTGGCAGTCCTTGCCTCCAATTACGGCGAGATTGCGAAATTTTTCAAGCTACCATCATGAAACAAGGCAGGTCAGTTAATCCTCTCCTAAGTTCAACGGGGCTAGGAAGCGTCAAAAAAAGACAACCGTACAATTCCATCATTTCCGCCTGCGTGATCCCAATGGCTGGCCAAATTCAGTATGTTATGGTTCCGATAACACACAACCATGTAGACTCACTGGTGAGTATTTATGATTGCTTTGAGATTAATCTTCCCCGAATCAATATGCGACTTCAACACTGGGATAACCCTAATTTTTCGCTTTTGTTAACGTTTGGCCAGAAAGTAGACTGTCAAGAACGTACTCGGGAGGATTTGCGGGGTCGATAATCATAGCATCTTTAGTTGGTTCGTCGGATATAAGGTAGGCATAATTATTGCCTTTCCCCGTCCCTATTACGCAGACCCAGCTCCGTTAGGGACTTAAGATATTGGGGCGTAAGACAAAAACGTACACATTGGAATCGATTCGATATGCATTTTGCGATATTGTCTAACTCTGGATATACTCGACAAGGATATCAAATGTCTAAATTGCGTTTTTGCAAACATGAGGTGACTCAGTCGGATTGGTGGTCTTTTACAGTTTCATCGCGATATCTGAACAATCGAATTCTCAGAATCGCCCAACTATGTAGTTAAATCCCAGAGCTGATACATAATGCGGGGATGACGTCGCGCTAAATAAGCTTCAACGGAGCACGGAACTGTCCTTTTATCCGACAGTGATTGTTAATGGGACATCTAGACCATCCCGATGGGCTTGAAACTTCGTTTTCTGTTAATGTTCCAGCCAAACTCCCTCAGCATTTCTGTGTCGGATTCATCTGAAATTTCAACCACGCCCATTACCGGATTCCCGTCTGTTTCATTAATTGCTACCTCTCCCTTGAGGGTAACCTCCTCCTCAGAGCTACAGCTTGCAACCAATTCCTGCGCCTTCTCAGCCCAGTGCCCGGTTGTGCTTTCAAATAATCCTTGAGTATACGACAAGAATAAATACTTCTTTCGGAGAGCAGACCAAGAACTTGAATCCAGAACATGCTTGAACCAAGCGTAGACAATCTCTTTGTATGTGTCAACTTCGGAATTTAGTGATGTAGGCGCGACCAAAACGTTTGCCATGGCCTCAGTGAATTGGGTCAGAAAGGGTCTGTATAATTGACACATTTCAGTCAAAAACCCATCCCATAACGTGAATAATTGGTTCATTTGACTGGTCGAACTGTTTTCGAGACTATTAGCATAAATGCGTAAAGGCAGGCTAGATGGAACCCTTCTCACCTTCGAGATTCCGGTATCAAAATGCCTCTACGCAAAAGTGCCTTTGCAAGAAATACTCCTCCACGGTCATCACACTCACAAATTTTTGTAAGCTCGTTAATCATCAACGCTGGACTTCGGCTTTCGTCCAAGTACTCGTTTTTGCGAGGATCACTGAAGCCTGCTCTTTGTTCGGCCATGGCAGACACAATATTCCATATCGAATCGCTCAATACTTGCTCGTTTGAGGGGTCAAGCGGATAGTTTTTAAAGAGAATACCCTCTTCAAGCTTTACCCAGTAGTAATTCCATAACCAATCAAGGGATCGTTGAGCTGCGGTCCGTAGTGCTGCCAAAGATGGCAATTCGCGATGAGTAGCTTCATGACGAAGCTCCACAAAGGACGCAGGCACGCCTAGTGCCGTTGCCTTGTGGTACATAGTCTGTTTCCTGCCATATAGCTTTGAGTCTACCAGACCAGTAACGAATCTAGCATCCTCGTTAGTCAAGTCACAACATGCATGGTAAAGAGAGAAGGCGTTTTAGAGAACTGGAATAGAGAAAGAGTCACAAACCTGCAAAAGGCAGAGGAATATGTCGCTCTTATCGAAAAAATCGAATTTTTCTGTGGGTGGTCGTGCAAAAAGGCGTCCGTCAATAGCGCAGTAGCCTCGACTGCATGGGGCAAATTCCCTCGAATTTTCCAAGTCCACACCTGTTGCGCGATCAATTAGCATACCATCAAAACATGCATCGAACTTTTCAGAAGGGAGCTGTACAAGAGCTGAGGCCGTGGCCCGCAAATCCGGTCCCTTGTAGCTGGGCGGCGGATAGAATTGATACCGTACAGCAAGGAGCTGGGAATGCTCTTTCCAGGGGGTAAATTGTAGCTGTGACATGGCGTGGTGTGTTAAACCCAGCCGTCTAAGGTTACGGTATCTGCTAAATATGCCAGTCGGGTTAGATGGGGTATCTTGAAAATGTAGTGAACAGGATGTATTTTTTATTTGCTGTGGGAGAAAACGGCTGGATTCCCTTAACTAGTTACATCCTGTGTAGCGTTATTTCCAAAGACTACAAATATGGAGTAATCTCATGGGTTTCAACTCTGGATATTGTTTTTTGCTACATCTACATACACCATGAAAAATACATATAGCAATGACAATGGCGATAGATGGCAATGAAGCAATCGATTGGCCAGGCTTCCGATTATGGTCCTTAAGAAAATTGGGAACTTCGAGGTAAATCTACCTCTATGCATGATATCCAGCAGCAAGCTAGAAAGAAAGACGTAGAAAATGGAAATAAAAGATATGGTGCGGTATGATTAAAATGAAGATATTACTTAGAAGAGATCTTTTTAAAACGAGCTACATGGAAAAGGGGGAAATCGCCGTCTTGAACGAAAATGTTCATGTATCTTCCCAGGTAGTTTGAGAGCCGTTTTTCGAGGTGATCGATCGTCAAAGAAGTCCGCATATATTGACTTCCGCAATGATGACGCACCATATCGACATCTTGAGGACTTTGCCAGAGTTGCCATACACCACTTTCGATCATTTGAATCAGCACAGCGTCCCAGATTACACCACATGGTTCTTCTTGTCTCGCCTTGCCCTGGACCGTAATTGAAATCCACAGTATCACGTACTTCGTTAGAACATTTTCGGCACCGGTATGCTTTAACAAAATATTCTTCGGTCCAATTTCGGAGGTGCTGAAAGCCATGCGAGGCGCAAAGTGAATGGTGTGGGCCTCGAATCTTTTCCTCGGCAGCTTTTAATGAGTCCGGCTGGTCAAGGTAAAATAGACTCGAATAATCTAGCATCACCAACAACTCATCATCGACAATCGTTGCGCTCAACTTGAAACACATCCATTGATCAGGGTGTAGAGTATCATCCGGGATCCCAAAATTACATTCAAGCTGGTCAACGTGAAATCCATACTTTTCGCCGTATCGATGGTAGTTCATGATTGCCTGGGCAGTAGAAAAGGTGAAGAACAACCCCGATTCCTCCAGCAAAAAAACTCCCATATTAATATCACACTGACGTAAATGATACTGTGAACAAATTGGACATATGAAAGGTCGATAATGGAAAGTGGCACAACTACCGCAGAGTTGTCTGCTCGGAAACTTGGGTGAAAGTCGTTGAAGAAAGTCCATCCGGTTTGTACTGACAAGCTCACCGGGCCATTCTGACAAGTTCGTCGAAGGCCCAAGCCCCTCCAAAATTTTTGTTCCGTCCAAGATATCCCAAAACAACTTGCAGGTGAGAGCTAATGATGCTTTGTCTGCCTCAGAAAAGTCGAAATTACACAAAAGATAGTAAATAATATCGATCGGAACGTTATTGATAGGAGGTATCATTGTGGAATCCAATGGGAGAGCAGGTATAGGGTTCTCGAAAGTGACCATCTTAAACTATAGGTGGCGAAAGAAAAGGATGATGTAGGCTTGAATATCGAGGGTTTTCAAATGGGAACAGTACGGGACACTAGGTCTTCAAGTACAGGAGAGTAACGTTCAGACTCACTTCATTTCAAAAGGTCTCAAGTCAGAAGCAGTTGAGTCCCCTCCACTGATGTTCTTTTACACTGGCACAAAGTTGGCCATCATCTGACTTCTTCCGGTAATATCGTCCCAAAACTTGGCACATGAAGCGAATATTCATCTGAAGAGGTATTTGTGTGGCTCTCCATTGTTGTATTAAACTCTTACATATTCCCTGGAAGGCAGGCGACGGATAGGTGTCCGTCTCTCTTCGCAAGCTGCTACGACACGGTGATACGGATGGAACATGTTGCTCATATCAAGCAATACAATGCACAGCTTTTAGATAAATATAAAACCTATTAGATATGGTATCAAATAAAACAATAATGGATAATGGAGCGATTCAAGGACCGCAGCTCTGTCCTTAGCATCACAGTGAGAGCTGAAGCTCCAGGTTTCTCGCTGTGTGGCCGTTGGCTTCTGGAAATAAGGTTTGGCCTTGTGCTGGCGCTTAAAGGCTTAGCTTAACGGCTAGTTTATATTGACCAATCAAAGCCGGATTAGTGGCAGATATGATTATATAATCTCTGGAAGAAGCTGGTCAAGGAACATGGAGTGCGAAATCCATTTTGGTATATTACTATGGTCTAACTAAAGTTTCGCTATGCAATGGTATGAACTGTTTAAATTTCTATAGGCATGCCGACAAAATGGTCTGAAATGGTAAAGAAGTAGATCATGACTGGTCGTTACCGTCGTCGCTGTCATCGTCCCCATTGTCGTCTTCCATGGGCGGCGGGCTGAAAGTCTCTTCGAGCTTCAACCCTTTTCCACTCAACGAGGGTTTTGGTGGAGGAGCATTGATCAGGCTATCTCGAAACCGGCCAGCCGTTGAAGAATCTCCCCATGAACAATCCGGCTCATCGTACAGCCCGACTCCCATTAGAACCTCATCTGCCTTCTTGGTATCCAAGGCATATGTGGGAGGGGTTTTCGGCTCGGGAATTTGCTGGTATGGGAATAGTTCTGGTGAGGACAATGCGGTGGTGTCGCAAGACGCCGATGTCTTGTTGTATCGTGGTGTTTCGTATTGTGGTGAATAACTGAGCTCAGGGTAGATGGCATCCGAAGATACTATCGGGAGATAAGTTGGCCAGTCGCACTCAGGCTCTTGATAGCTTAGAGGTCGTGGTGGCAAGACGTAATCGCTGAAAGACGAGTGTCGAGACACCGTTTCTGGTTGTTGCTGAGCCGGAAACGTCCTGGAGTGAACGAAAGTACCGGGTGCAGAGAAAGTCTGAGAGTTGGTTGAATGCCGCTTAGAGCTTCGGGGGGTTTGAGTCTGACGAGACGACTGGCTTGTAGGCCTAAAGGAGGTTGACAGGCAGTTCGATGCAGTCGCTTTCTGAAGGGCAGCATAGAAGCTCTCAGCTAGCCCGTCACTATGGGTAGAGAAGCGTCTCTGAGAGTGAATTAGAGCATCTTCTAGCGTGCCTTTACGCGGGCTGTTTCCAGTGCTGGAGACTTTGGAGATGCGGTTGGACTGCCTTCGCGCCAGACGGTAGAACTGAGTGGGATGCATGAGCCCACGGCCACCATCGAGGCCCATAGGGGGCATCTGGTCGAATTGAGACATGGTGTTCATGAAGAGAGAGGCAACATGTGTGTATATAGGGTATGTGTATTATATATAGGAGGGGAGGGCAGCAGGTGTGGTGGCCTTCTGTCAGCGGGGAGTGGAGACAGATATTGGATATTTATAAAAGAAGAGATGAGAGAAAGGAAGGAAGTACGACATATGAGTCAAAGTCGTACTTAGCACATGTAGCTTTGCGGGCTTTGTGGACGGATAAACAGAATAATGGCTGGCATGCGTAACATGGGAGGCGCTTGCTTGGGACGGAGCATCATGACCAGTTGTGGGGTGTGGAACGTGTGGCCCGGCATTAATATGTGGTGCAGTGGCTCTCATCCCCATTTTACCAGGCGTTAATAATACTGGGGCTTGTTAGATCTGTTTGACGAGCCGAACTTCCAGAATATTGGCATCCTTGACGGGCCACCGGGTCCTTGGGCCTCAAAAAGACGTTCCCGGTAAGAGCCAACAGGATGAGAGAAAAAAAAATAATTAAAAAAAAAAAAAAAACCAAAATCAAAATCAAGCTGGCCAAAGTTTGACGAAGGGACCGCGGGCGTGAAAAAAAAACGGACGTATCCTTTCTTGTCTTGGGCCTGCGGCGAATCGATCTTACTGGGAGCGAGACTCCTGCAGGGACAGGAGGAGTGGGCAGCGGGGCCCTCGCGCATCCCAGCCCAGCGAATTCATGGTTGCGAGCTGGCGCTGTCGCAGATTTTTCTCTGCCTTTTTGGCGTGATTATTAGGATCTCCAGAAATAGCGAGGAAAAGCCTGGGAGTGGGTTCCGCCGGCGGCAGGCCAGAAGTCGCCAGAAGTGGCCCAAGGCAAGCCAGGGGTCCAGTCTCCATTTTGAACAGCACCGGGTATGTGCTAGTCAGCTAGTCGGTGGCTGGGTCCCAGGTGATATTGCTCGTTAGCGTTCCATACCAGCGCCATGCATGTCCCCTGCCGATGGCGCGAGGCGAAGCCAATTGGCCACGATTCATGATGGATGCGGTGACGCGTTGTCGTCGAGCTTTGAGCGCCGGCGCGCTGGAAACAGCGCGAGCTGTTCTCGCGAGCGACTCGTACAGCCGCTACAGCGGGCGTCGGGCTTGCACGATGGTGGTGGTGGTGATGATGGTGATGGTGATGGTGATGGCGACGGGATTATTATTGTCAAGTGAGCTAACACGAGGCGCCGTATAACACCTCCCACCGACCAATTTGCATGCATTGAGTTCCTGCTACTCTTCCGACGCGGTGCTTTGGTCGACGATGATTACACATGGGGCTACGCGCC
This sequence comes from Ophidiomyces ophidiicola, assembly GCF_022830035.1. Classification (NCBI taxonomy): domain Eukaryota; kingdom Fungi; phylum Ascomycota; class Eurotiomycetes; order Onygenales; family Onygenaceae; genus Ophidiomyces; species Ophidiomyces ophidiicola. The sequence continues at coordinate 362,701 of NW_026054658.1, forward strand.
GTCGTTGATCGAGGGATTGCGGCGGATGTATCACATCTTCGTACGGAGCACGGGAGACTCCATGCGGAATACCACATCAAGGCCATCTCCATTTACCCTTTTTTTTTTTTCGTTATCCTCGGCTCCCCTGCGGCCTGGGTGGGAAGGTCTCATTAATTATTACGATTCATCTCGCTCGAATTTGTACAAACTCTGTCGATGTTGCACTCATGAAGGATCTGGCCAACTTCTCGGTTTTAGCCAAACGCAGCACACGCGGCAGCGGTGGATAGGCGTACATAAGTGCTCGTACTCCAGCCCATATAGGCAGATTTTCTGGCAAATAATTTGCTCCGAGGCTAGCTTGCTACTGCGGCCTGAGCTCTAAAAAAAATATTAATTACTGAACGCTGGTACGTCATACAGGAGGGTTTAAGATTTTTTGCTCCGAATGGCAAATCGGCATTCCCAGCGTGGGTGTGGAGCAGCGGGCGACACCTTGACTCGACGAACTCCGAATCGAGGGGCGCCTGTGCGATCGTCCGTCTGCCACAGCGGGCTTCGCCGGTTTGGGTATTTCCAGGACGCAAAAGGAGGTGGTGGGTTGGCAGCAGGATTCCCACCCCAAGCCTGGCGCTGGTTATTATTATTCCACGCACAGCTGAGATGTCGGGTGTTTGGCAGCATTCATGGGCTGATTGGCACCACAGCTGCCCTGCAACGCTAATACGCTTGCCGCCAGCCGGATTGTTGCTCTTCACATGTGGCTGCAAACTCTGTCGCAGAGTCCACGCGCAAGGGTCTTTGCCAAAGGATAAGCTCTCTTCGCCTGTCCGTGACAGCAGGGGGGGTGGGCTAGTGATTCCGGATGGGCCATGGGGCCAGCCTGCCAGTTGACTAGACGGAACCAGCCAAGTCCGTTTCAAGTCTGCCAGATCAGGCTGGGAACATCGTCGAATCTGGCACCAGGGCCCGAAGTGATGATGCGGCATTGGCTTTTTAGAGTTGGACGTTGGCTGTCGGATGCAGGCGCATAACTAACCCCAGGACCCGTCCATCGGCTCAGCGCAAGCGTCAAATAATAATAATAATACTAACGAGAGCGGTGGATATTCGCTCACCACTCGCGAGCGGGCGCCAGAGAAAGACAAACAAGAGACAGAGAGCTTTGGCCCGCGCGCGGCGTGGGACTTGGAAGCTGCCTTGCGCCCCCGGCGTCGCAGGAGTCACACTCCGCCGGCTGGGTGGCATCGCCAGCTGTTTGGGCGAGCGCAGAGTTGGATGCATGCACGCTGCTCCTCCATATTATTATTATTTACCGGACACCCCAGGATCTTACAAAACGAGCAACGCAGGATGCTCTGTGCTCCCCGTATCGACTCTGATCAACCTTGATCCTTCATCTTGGCGAGATTTGAGTTACCGTGCGGGCTTTGGCCACACAGTTGACGCTTTTTCAGCCTCCCAGCACAGTGCGCGAAGAGAGAAGGCAGCGAGAGTCTAGATGGTCCAGAGGACTTTTTTGGATGTATCGCTCGTTGCTTTTTCGACAACTAATCCTCCACATGTAACATGGATAGGTGCAGGATGAGATCATCGTCTTTGGGCAACCGATGCAGAGTGATAAATGGCGATGATAATAATGGCACGGCGCCCAGCAGATCACAGACAGCTCGGATAACCACTTGTTGTTGTTGGACACAATAATAATAGGAGCAAGCTGGGGCACCGTGATCACAGGCGGCGGCGGCCGAGATGCATGTTGCCGGCGAGATTGCGCAGAGCGATCGGCCGGGTCAGACGGGGATTTTCCGTATTCTGAGATGAACACGCCGTGCTAATCAAGGCGGGCATCTTAATTATGATGTGTGTATTATCATGGCAGAGGGAGGCAAGCTGCAAATTGCGGGCACAGGGATGCGCGGTTTCAAACGACAACGCCTAAGTCGCTCAGAAACTCCCTAACAGCTGCTACTGCTAATACACCCATCCGTATAGAGCCTACGCCTACGCCTGACCGGTTCTTGGGCCGGCCTCTTAATTGTTATTCGCCCTAGCATTGCTAGCGACTGATTATTATGAACTAACTAACAACTCCTAACTAACTAACTAACTAATCAAATAACACCTAGTCCAGCCGACCATCACGACAGTTTGCCCAGGCGGAAAAAAGGACCCAGGAGCCCACCACGGCCCATTCTCAGCGTGCGGGCTAGCGAGGCGCAACGTGCCCCAGGGCGCCCCCAGGCGAACCCCACAGTCTGGTTGATGCCGTGGCCGTGGAGCTGCGAAAGGGAATTTTCGCGTCACGCGGCGGCCGACTGGGATCGCGGTGGGCAGAGAGTCGCAGCAGCAGCCACTGGGATGCGGAATGCGATGCGCCAACCAGGCGAAAAAGCAGGCATCCGCCGCTCGCGAGCTGATCTCACTCCCACGCTGGCCCCTTTGAAACATGTCTTCGATCGTAATCATCGCCGGGGATTCGTCGTCTGCAGCGTACGATTCGCCCGTCAAACCCGCGCCATCCAAGTGCCCGCCTACCCCCCCTCCAGCCACCCATGTGGGAGGAAGACAGGGCGTGAGATACGACCCCCATCCCATACATACGGAAGCACCTCCTCTTCCTCTTCCCTTTCTCCTGCACGGCTCATTTCTCCGGTTGGACGTGTGCGAGCTGCATCGAAGGCTGTCGCAGGCCGGCCGGCAGACCATTTGCCCACGGGTGGCATGCAGGGCTGGGTTGTGCCTTGCAAATGCTACCTCAGCGAAACACACCGCAGCAACACCCCCTTCTCGCTCGGCTGGTCCCCGGCCCTGGAACAACACCATTTGGAATCGTCTTCTGGCTGCGACTCACTAATGCTGCCGCCGGCGCTGAGCTCTCTTGGGCGACGACGTGAGTATTTGGAACGCGACGCACTAACCCGCTAGTCAACCACCACCATGCCCTGTCGCGAACACGAAAACGAGTGTCCTCAGTTCTTTGTTGTGTGGCAATATACATAGTTAGATAACCAACGGCACCAGGCGAGCCCGCGCGCTGCTCCGGCCAACAGGCGGCTGGAAACAAAAAAGCGCCCAACGGCTGGGCGGATGGACGGATGGATGGGATGTATCTGTCTGAAGCTAACTAGGGAGACTAAGGGACTTGCGTCGGCCCAAGCGTCCCACACAGCTCTCACCCTGCATACAGCAGTTCCATGACTCACCCGGCTCGTTGATTATTTGCACGCATAACTAGTTACGTTCTGGACGGGTGCCGGCGGGTTTCTGTTCTCCCCAAACAGGCAAATTGTCAGACCTGGGCGAGCCGGAACACGCCGTTTTCAGCCCCAGCACCACAACTACTTCCCGCGCGCAGAGGAACTACTTCGTATATCCATGCAACAAAGCACGCAATTCCGCCCTTTTTCTTGGACGTTGAGCGTGGTCGATTGGCTGATGTTCCATCCCACCCACAGGCATTTTAATCACGCATGCGTCCAAGTGCGTCGGTCAAACGGCGCGAAATCGGCGCGCGCTGGAGGGAAGCTTCCTTTTGCACCATTTTCGATCCGTCACGGTATAGCCATATTTTACTCCAAAATAATATCGCCCCTTAGACCGGGGAACGGGCGAGATCCTCCAGCGCCGGGAGGACGCGATCTGCAGGCATCACGTCTTTCCGTTCCCCAAAAACGTATGGAGAACAAGAATGGCGATAGGCAGAAAAAAGAAAAAGAAGTGGAAAAAGAAAAGGTCTTGAAGTCGCACTCCGTTGCTTTAGTTGTACCTTTCTTGTCATATTTCTTGTCTTAAACATGCTCACAAAGGGATCTTCCCTACCTTTTTCACCATTTTGATCGCACTTTCTTGGCGTTTGGCTCTTTCAGCAACACAACCGGGAATGCTTCTGTGGAGTGCATACACACTTTCATAGTTACAACGTCTACAAGAGTACCCAGGATAATAACGCATTTTTGAAGCTGTTGTGCCATGGCTCCATCCAGCGCGAAGGACCACATATCATGTCTGATGCTGACCTTCCCATTTGATCGCCTATGATGACCCTATCGCTGGGATGGTCAACGCTTTGATCTCCATCTGCTGATCCGGACTGACCGCCTAGGCAATGTTTAAAATCCTCTGCCTTGCGATTCTATCCATCGCTTCGATACATGCTTTTGCTCCCTCCGGATTGTTTGTCGAACTTTCGTTTTGACTCCTACCTGATTTTTGGAAATGAGCGGTGACGCCGCTGGTAAAAGCCACCGGGATGCGCAAACGCCGATGGCTCTGGCGTGTGTATGACAAACCTGATCGTCATTCCGGTAGTTAGCTGGTTGATTGGTTGGGTATTTATCGATACTGCTAGCCTCCTGTACCCAAAGGCCCTTTCTTCCTTCGTGTACGGAGTACTCCGTACTCCGTTTTGAGCGTATCTACTGATTTGCCCCTCACCGGATCGGTTATTACAGAGTACCTCGCGCGTGCCCTTCTAAAACTTCCTAAGAAGTGGACCCTAGCCCACCAAAGGAATGCTGGAAGAAAGAAAATAATAATAATAAATGTCCTAGGTCCTAGGAACCCAACATGGAGCCACCTGCAACTAGTACTATACATATGTAGTCCGTTTAACCCACACCCCTTGTATGTACTTACTTACATACCAGCAACTCCCGCGAGAAAAAAACAAACCCTGACCCGGATTGTCAGCCTTTTGCTTCTCTAGCTCATGTTTAAGGCTGCCACTTTTTTTGGGTGCATGTACTCCCGTCCCGAGCATCTAGGCAAGTCATTCACGTACTCAGCAGCCTTTGATAACCTTTCTTACCCGTGCCCCCAATCTCCAAGCCCACGCACGCACACATGTACATACATAACTTTCATTTGACGTGCATATTCATACGTAACGAATTGAATATCCAGCCGGCTGTAAGGATACCCAGTGCGGCGTACAGGATCTGCCCAAAGCTCTTTTTTTTAACACGTCTGCGGTGTTGCCATTCAAGACCCGGCAAGCCCAATATCAAACATGTTATGGGAAACCAACAAATGTGAGATCCATCCTTCGCTCACAGCCTCTTTGTCTCATCGTCCGATCGGCTGTATTCTCTTGTTTAGGAAAACAACCGGGCTGGCTAACTAGCGGTTCTCGTCGGGTGACTCTTGTCGTCCCTTTAATTATTTGCTTTCGGGATGCTGTCCGACGATGCCATGAACCGGGATGCACAGCAGCAAGAGGCAGTCAACTAGTATAATAATAGTAGCTGGCCACGCACTGTCCACTGGCCGAGCGGTATCTTCACATGAGCCAGGCAGGCCCTATGCGTCCAGCGAAGGATCTGTTTCTGCATTGCGCCCAGCGTTTCCCATCCTTCTTTTAGCCGTTGGCCAGGGAGCCACTCTTAAGAAATGCGCATATTGGCTCGAGGATGCCAGGAAGCCGACAAATGGGCTTCCATGCAGTCGATCTTCGTACATAGCCGTAAATCATCTCTCTCCGCCGTTCATGAGTTGGCCGGTTCGCCCAATCATGACGCCAGCGAGGGCTGCCACTAACTAACTTTCGACGACAGGCCATCCCATCCCCTCCGCCGCCAGCAGACACCGCCTGAATCAATCCAAAACAGTGCAACGCCAGTCCTGAGCTCCAAGGGCGTCCGTGCCATCTTCTGCCGGCTCTGGCTCAGAAGCTTGCCCCTCCACTCTTAGGTAGCTGCTGGCTGAAAATTAAACTCCGATGGCCTACAGCGTCCAGGTTGAGACGCCGCTGCGTCCAGATACGGTCGGTGCTCTTGCTCGAACCCTGCGTTTCATCACCGCCATCCATGGTGGCTTCGTCGTTAATGCGCGTTCACTGCTTCATGAACACGGGCGCTGAATTATATGCTGGCGGGAGTTCTAGGCCGCCCAGGCGGATTGTGAGAGCGACTCAGACCTCCAACGCCAGCTTGAGGTGAGCATGCGCCGTCCCCCCTCACATTCCCCCAATCCCCACCGCCCACCCAAGGCTCCGCCCTTTAATGCCTGTTTCATCGGCACAGGTGACCTTTGGCACCGATACGACACGTCGTCGAAGATCCTCCTGGGTTTCAGCTGATGTCGCTCGATCTGCCCTCCGCCAGACGGACCAGCCGAGCAACGCCGCTTGCTTCGTCCATTCACTGCTCGGGAAACCCAAGGAACTTCATCTCCAACCGCTGAAAGAGAATAATATACACGAAGCCCTACCGGACGCCATCGACCATGACGATGCTGTTCTGGAGTCGAGGCTGCTCACGAAAAAGCAACTGTCTGACATGGCTTGGAATGTGAGGACGCTGTCGAAGAAGCTGGGAAATATCAGATTGAAGCTCAATGTCCACAGCGTTTTCCTCCTCACAAAGCCGCAGGACGATTGCTTGGTGCGCCTAACAAGAGATGTCGCTCGGTGGCTTCTTTCGAAAGATCGAAATGTAAAATATGTCGTTTACATTGAGAAACGATTGAAAAATGAACCGGACTTTGACGAAGCCAATATATTTGCTGAGGAACCATCCGCAAACGGGAGGCTGGAATATTGGGACACGGATCTTATCCGTGAAAACCCCCAGTTGATTGATTTTATTATCACCCTTGGGGGTGATGGAACCGTTCTCTACGCAAGTTGGTTATTCCAGCATATTGTTCCACCTGTCCTTTCCTTTTCATTAGGATCACTGGGATTTCTTACCAAGTTCGACTTTGGAACTTATAAGGATACCCTGAGAAAGTCATTTGAAGAGGGTGTCACTCTGAGTCTTCGGCTACGGTTCGAATGTACGGTGATGCGAAGTAAAAGTAATTACTCAGCAAACTCCTCGCTCGTCCAAAGGGATGTTGCTGAGCAAGTGCCTGGGGATGAGACCCAGGATAAGGCAACCCATGTGCCAGACAAGACCTTTCATATTTTAAATGAAATTGTTGTTGATCGGGGGCCGAATCCCAGTACGTGAAATCTGACCCCCTTGCCGGATCTGATTGCAAGCAACTCACTATGCCTTGCAATAGCTATGTCCTCCCTGGAAATCTTCGGTGACGATGAGTATTTCACGTCAATCCAGGCCGATGGTGTTTGTGTCGCAACCCCAACTGGATCGACTGCCTACAACCTGGCTGCAGGGGGATCTCTCTGCCACCCTGAAAACCCTGTGATTCTCTTGACGGCAATTTGCGCCCATACTCTCAATTTTCGTCCGGTTATCCTGCCGGACACGATTGTTTTAAGGATTGGAGTGGCATATGATGCTCGCACCAGTTCATGGGCAAGCTTTGATGGACGCGAGCGGTATGGCGACCACTTCATTTTTCCCTATTTTCCCTCTCAAAGCTATAGCAGTACTAACATAAATTACCTAGTATGGAACTCCTGCCAGGAGACTACGTGACGGTATCAGCTTCGAGATTTCCATTTGCAAATGTAATGACATCGAATAACCGAAGTGGGGACTGGATCGAGAGCATCTCAAGAACGTTGAATTGGAATACGCGAGAAAAGCAGAAGCCAACACGCCACGAGAATTATTGCGATTCCCCTAGCAAATGAAGGCATTTCTAAATATAAAAATCAATGCCGTAATCTCACGCTCAGGAACGATGTGAAGTTCGGTTTTGCTCTGGCTGCGACTGTGGGAGAGCTGAACGGCTTCAGCCAGAAAGACAGTTTACTGCTGTCCTGCTATATATGTACAGTACATGAATATAAGGGAACGAAAGGTTGGCACATACAATTGCAAGATGGAATATAATACAACAGATTGCGGCAACGTTTTGTGTCTCAGATGATGCAATATATTACCCTCTGCGGAGTAGTGACAGGTTCAACTCTCCTAAGCTTTGCAGTGAGTTCGATTGCCCCACGACTCTTCCACCCCCACATCGAGGGCCATCTCGTGTTTTACAGATCGATATTTCGGTTGGTTGTGTATTCCCTTGTATTGCGTTTCTTGCTTTGGCCATACCAGCGTCTAGGGAGTGAAGTTCCGCTGGTGAGACAGCGATTTCCATCTTGGCTACTCTGTATTTTTCATGTCCAACTATTATGACATTCTTGGGAAGAGCGGTATCGAACAACACAAGCCTAGCTCGCTCGCCACCATGGCACCAGTTCAGCTATGAGCAAAACCTCGATCGCCGTATAAAAAGGTCGCTTAAGCCCTGAGCAGGCTATATCACCCAAAAAGATCCTTGACTTTTGCGAGTTTGAGGTAGTTCAGAACTGCTTTTCACACCCATCTGGCTTGCAATAGGTATCCACGACCCTGTCATAGGTGGTGTAGTGCGGGTTTTCGCCCGAATTTCCCAAGGAGTTTTGTCAAACGACAACCTGGGATTGGAGTAACCAGGCAAATGCGGCCATCGATGCTTCCTAGAGTCTCCGGCTTCGGCTTTGAATATTCGCCCACTCCTAATATCTCTATTGGATCGTGAATATGGAGTGTGAGCTGCAAAGCTAGAGCCGTAGCGGCCGCATATGGTTTTATCCAAATTCCAAGCCGATTGCTCCTTGATTGCTCAACATGGGCACCAATATGCTGAGTCCAAACCCAGGTACAACTCTAAAATAACTGTACCACGATTGTGGTAGTATTTGCTTTTTGGTTTTGAATCTCGACTGCTAAGCAATCTCAGGAGTAATAAGGGGGTTGTTACACTAACTTGAGTGTTACCGGGAAATATATTGCTATTTGTTGATTTCACGTTCCTTTGGTTACGACACTGAAGCCGAAAACGGTCTGCATAGGCCGATCAAGGCATAACATGTTTGAATACTCCGTATTTGTTCAGTGATCATGGCCTCAAAACTGCCCCTTGGAGTCTACCTTGACAGCACATAGTCCATTTTCTGCGAATTAGCCAAATTTGTAAGAGCCACCAGGCCTACTATTAATCATTATGAATAGTTGCTCGGGCTCTTCTAGAACTCGAAGTACCGCAAAAGGAGACTACTGGGGGCACAGCTGATCTATATCCATTATTAGAGTTCGGAAGACACCTCACATATCCAGTGTATAATCGGCCGTGCCTAACAAATCAGCCTGCGTTAAAGCATATATGAAATTTATACATACCAGGCGCACCTTTACTCTTATTTTCATCCTAATCGATTTTCGGGACGACTGGCCGTTGTTGTACTCAAGATCGGCCAGCCACTCTCTGTTTGCCATGTCCTCCTCCCGGTCACCAGCCGGCTCTCACTCACGCCGTGAAGACGGACGTGTATTGATATGAAAGGAAGAGGGTTGAACTGTGTTGTCTAGACCACATTTGCTCGTTACCCCCATTTCCCCATTATGTTAAGTGTTAGGATGCATGCCAACCAACTCTTCCTATCTGCGATATTTTCGAGCTTCGCTGTCTTTACGTTGGCAGTTGATTTCGAAACAGACGTGGTCGTTGTCGGTGGTGGCCCTGCTGGGCTGAGTAGCTTGAGCTCTCTTGCCAGAGTCCGACGCAAAGCGATATTGTTCGACTCTCGAGAATATCGCAACGGAAACTATGAAAGGGTACACGATGTGATAGGCTCCTCGGGTGTGTCAGCCCTCCTCACCCTGCCTTATTAGCCAGCGAGAAGTCTTTTGACACTAGTGGATTAAAGATCTCATGCCAGAAAGTCTGCGATCAAAGGGACGTGCAGAGATATCGGCATATGCCGAGACGGCATCGTTTAGGATGGGAGTGACGGTGGACTCGATAGTTCCCATGCCTAAAGGCGTTACCACACTTTTTCACATCGTGGACTCTGAAAACAAAACGTATTCCGCCCGTAAAATAATCCTAGCTACCGGAATTAAAGATCGACTTCCAAATTATATCATGGATTCTGGTTCGATTGGCCCTGGAATTTACTGGTGTCCTTGGTGTAGTGGCTATGAGAATAGAGACGTACCTATAGGAATTCTGGGTAGGATGAGCGATGTTCTCGATACCGTGCTTGAAATATCAACCCTTAACGGAAATATCACCGCTTTCGTTGATGGTACTGATACCCTGGAGGAAAATCGTCTAGCAAAAGAAAAATACCCGCGCTGGCGAGAACAACTTCAGAAATATCAAGTTCGAATTGAAAACAGGACTATCAAGGCCATTGAACGACTGTCAACCTTTAATGGTCATCAACCACCAGAAGTAGACCTGAGATCCAACCTTTTCAAGGTTCATTTTGCTGACGGTTCTGTGACTGAAAGAAATGCTTTTGTGTATAACTTTCCAACAGACCAGCGCTCGCCTCTGGCCGCAAGACTAGGGCTTCAAATAACCAAAGATGGCAAGATCAAAACAATCATCTCAAGCATGCGCACAAGCAGTGACGGAGTCTTTGCTGTTGGAGATGCAAATAGTGATGGAAGCACAAATGTAGTTCATGCAATGTGGTCTGGCAAGAAGGCCGCTATTGAAGCTCACAGTAGGCATGGTTAAGCAAGATTTTAGGGTTCATGATGCTAATGCTGCCACAGAGGATATAGAGCGTGAAAACTCTCTCTCTATGTATGCTGACAGAGGGCTTCAAGGGAGCTTCCCCCAAAAGCCTATATCCAAGTAGTTACCCGTGAAAACACCACAGTATGTGCTTTGTCTGGCGGCGGCAAGTGGGCTGAATTGATTCCGGTATATAACTTTACATTCGAGGAAAGAGATTTGTTTTTCGCGAAGAGAATTTCTTGTGGAGCTATGATTTATCTAGGATCTTCCATATACATGTCTCTCAAATGACGGAACTTTATATGAATGTTTTGTTCGTGATGTTTCTAATCCAGATGGCCAATGAATATGAGAGCGTCGCACAAGCGCCGCGAAAAAATCTTGCTCTTGCTCATAGTGCTTTTCAATAGAAGCTCAAGTATCAAGGATACTGTTATTAAATGCTTTGTATAGAGTAACTGCAAACTTAGGGTCCTCTGGTCCCATAGGGTTGGTCCCTATGTATGTATAGTTACATATGTATCGTTCCCAAGCCTTCTTAAGTTGCTCCTCATAACACAAAACGAAGAATCATACTTTCACCTTAACTAAGTTTCTCGCAATTGGTCTTGTTCATTGTCAAAGGCATGGCGCTCCGATCTCTGTTTACAGTTGGCCAGCAGCTTCGGGGCCGTTTAGGTGCCTATCGAATTACCAAACAGCTTACCGAATTTATCTACTGCGCACTGTATTCTACCATTTTCTTACAGAGATGTCCCCGGATCTTGGGTTGTACCCCTACTAATCGCAAACATATATCGACAGTAATCAAGATGATCGACCCGTCGTGATTAAAAGTGTGGAAGGTCACTGGCGCCTGAAGAATGAGCGAGACGTCCTCAATCGCTTCCAGGCACGCTCGTCACATCTCCGACCACTGCTCGACGAGATAGAAGACCCCACTGAACCGCCTAGCATAGTTTTACGCTATCTCGATGATGACCTTACGAGAGCCGAGGAAAAGCAAAGGCTAACTAGACAAGAGATCAAATATATAGCTAAGCATCTGCTTGAAGGCCTGCGAACCCTACACAAAGACGGCTTTGTTCATACTGGCAGGTCCCCACCTTTTATTAGGGCTCTATAATCTTCATCTAATTTGGGAATTAGATATTAAACCAAGCAATGTTCTTGTAAATTATGGAGAGTGTGAACACCGGTTTGTCGAAGTACAACTTGCAGATCTTGGTGGTGCAGTCAGTGAGAACTCCGAATTTGCAAAGAAGGGGATTATGACTGGCACAAATGTCTTTCGTGCCCCTGAAGTTCATCTGGAGCTGCCATGGGGTACTGCATCGGATATTTGGTCATTTGGAGTTACTGTGAGTTGTCCTTGATCTCTAACTTAGGGTAATATCATTCCTAACTCAGACCTTATAGCTCATTAATCAGATATGGGGGCTAAATTTCCATATCTTCGAACCTAGAAATATCGGAAAGGAAGAATCATATGACCTGCATGTACTAATGAAACAGCATGAATGGTTTGGGCCATTCCCTCATTCCATGAAGGATATTGTGGATGAAGGAGCCGACAAGATCATTTCATACATTTTTGAAAATGTTGAACGAGTGGGAACGTTTCCATATGTAAAAGAAAGAGAGATCTGCGATATAGATAAGGCCTTCATCCTCAAAATCATGAAGCTTGATCCAAGGGATCGTCCAACAGCTGCGGATCTACTTCATGATGAGTGGTTCACGGAGAAATCAGAGAGAACAGTGGGATGGTACTCTGTAGACGAATGGAGGGAAATGGAAAAGGCGAAGAGGGCAACAGGATGAGCCCAGGGGAGAAAAATAGTGGACTATGCAGGCTTTGCATGTCCGTTGCTCCAAGAATAATTACAAGAACATTCTCTCGTTACCGCCATCGCGAGGTAATGTGATACGCGTGTTCAATAAGAAGGGTATCTTCCTTTGTGATAAATTGATGTTCCAAAAGACGTCCATTTGAATTTTAGCACCAAGGCACAAAATGAACAATCTCCTTTTCTTTAACCGTATGCAATATACTGCCTGTGAAAGTCTTGATAAAAAGGAGCAGGAATCGGAGGTAATCAGGATGCGTCAGTTTCATGGGAAAATTCCAGAGAGTCGCAATCATTAGACTAGACCTTGGGCTACTCATTAAAGAGAATTCGAGTCGTTTCGGCGTTACTTTAACGTTGGTATGGGACGGATAAGGGGGTATTTCTGTTAAAATCTGAGGCATGGTAAAGGAATTAAAGGCTCGTCGGATATAAGATCGTTGTTGGTCAAGTTGAGTAGTTACATGGTTTCGTAGGTTGGTCTTGTTGTACGGAGTAGTAGTAGGTAGTTACGTAGCACCTAGCTAGTTATGTAGTTAACTAGTTAGTTGGCTAACTACCTAGTTAGTTAGTTAGTTAACTGAGTTCCATAACAAAACTGACTAACTAGCCAGGAGCTTTATCTCTCACCTCAAACCTCCATCGACAACACCAACATCTAATCCTGGACCAGCAACCATGGCCCAAAATAGAGAAGAGAAGCACCATGCACAGCACCAACAATCACACTCGGTATCGCAATCAACCACTGAGAGGCCTTCAGGGCTGCGGGTGCCCTCGAATCGCAAAACGATATACGACCGAAACCTGAACCGGAGTCGTAATGCGGAATCTAGTCGGGCAAGCTTTGCATATCTGTTTGCGGAGATGGTGACATATGCGCAGCGACGGGTGACGGGTGTTCAGGATCTAGAAAGACGGTATGGCCCCTGGTTGCTCGTTGGATATCGATGTCGACGCCATTGAACGGGCGCATTATATATATTAGAAGTAGGCTGTTCTGTATTTGCTGAATTCAGTCTAGGTTGAACGAACAGGGCTATCCTCTTGGTCTCCGGCTGCTTGACCTCCTTCTCTATAGAACGCTTACAGGCTCGTCGACCAGCATCTCCTCCAACCAACCCATCCGACCCCTCCGTATCATTGCTTTACTCCAACTCATCCACGGTCCACTCTGGCGCCTCCTCTTTTCCCGATCCGCGGATGCGCTCGAACACTCCGTATCTCCGGATACACCTAACGAATACATGATAACGGACAACGATCCCCTAACAAATATGTATATTTCCGTGCCCAAAGAAATGGGCCTGTTGAATTGTGCAGCATTCGTGGCGGGAATAGTAGAAGGAGTATGTGATGGGTGTGGATTTGAAGCTAAAGTCACGGCTCATAACCAAGGGAATGATATGTGGCCGAGTCGAACGGTGTTTCTGGTAAAATTTGGAGAGAGTGTAATGGAAAGAGAGAAAATGCTGGAAAGGGCCGGCATCAAGTAGAATTCTTGTTTGGTGGCTTCGTCTCCAAAGGCTACTTGCTCGAGCCTCGAAGATCCTATGGATTTTGAAAATGGGTATTTACGACATTACGGCAGGTATATGGGGCGTCCGGCAGATCTATTGCAATACACGTGCAGTTTACATATGTCATTGTTGAGAAGAGGGGAACCCTTGCCATTCTTCGCTTCGATGTTTTGATTCAGAGAAAATATATCGAATGAAATATGTTCGAGGCTAAAGAGGAAATTAAATACGGGCATATATTAACAAATTTTTAGAAAAGACCCAAACAATCCGTTTGCCTTTTGCTAAATATTCACGGCTGCATGTCAAAACGCCTCGCAATGCAACACATATCACCATGCCAATATGCAGGAAACTCCAAAATGAAACGAATGCCAATCTTACGCAGTGGTGTCTACTCTCCGTCTTTTATCACGATCAGAGTATGGGGGCGGACTGCGCTTTCTCCCTGTCCGATATTCATCTCGATAACGGCCTCGCCTAGGAGACCTTGACTTTGAACGAGACCGCCGCCTTGTCCGGGTTTTAGAGGTGGATCTTGATCTGGACCTATATCTCTGTCTGACCGGAGACCGGCTTCGACTCCTCCTTCGTGGGGGCCTATCTCTCTCTCGAACTGAGCTCGCATTTGCACCTGTGGGACCGGATGGTTGTACACGATCAGGAGCGAACCTCTCATCTGTAATGCCGAAACGAGAGCTGCTATTCGCAGGGGCCGAGGACCCATAGTACGATTCCACACCCCAACGTCCGGTATCTTCTGTTTTTAAATCCTTGTATTTTGTTTTTCCCTTTCTCCCTACTCGTGTCATATCTCGAACCTGTAAATATTGGGGCAGCGCCTCGCGGTTTTGTACTTCATCGACATAACGGGAGCCCATGAGATCCCTTTCTGCCAAGCCATGTTTTTCGGAGTCGGGCTGGAAGAAAGCACCCTTATGGAAATATTTCTGCATGAAGCCAGCTTTGCCTCTACTAGCTTCACGTTCTTCTTTCTGCCTAGCGATAAATTCACGATCTTCATGATCTCGTTCTTCGGCGGTAAGGTTACGACGACGCTCAATTTCTTCACGCTCCTTTTCTGCAGTTTCGATGGCTTCGCGCTCACGTTTGACCCGTTTTAGTTCGCGTAGTCTCCACGCGGCTAGCTCTGCAGCTGCATCAAGGCCGTCGGTGTCGTCAATATTAACTTCCTCCACACCTGCGCCCGTTTCATCATCATCATCCCATGATTTCTTTTGCGCTGCCCTGGCTGCTGCCTCTTTCTCCAGCTGGTTGCGAATCATTGCGTCTGCCTTCTCTTTACGAAGCTCCGCCTCGTCCTCTTCCACTATCGATGTCGCCGCAATGCCTGAGCCAGGTGTAGCTGACTCTTTACGTTGGTTTTTCTTGATAAAGGTTGGCCTTAGGAGTTTGCGGGTTGGAGCATCGTCTTCAGAGCTTGATTCCTCGTCCTCCGACTCTTCTTCCTCACTACCAGAGCTTTCTGCGCTCTCAGAAGTGGCCCGAGGCTGGGCATTGCCGGGACGAGTAATGCTAGGAGCTGCAATACCTTCATCCTCCTCTTCGGTTACAAATCCCTCCTCATCCTCCTCTTCTTGTAATTTCACGTCCCGTACGCCACTTGTGATTTGCTTCGCATCTTTCGCAGGAAACGAGGAAGCTTTAGGTGGTGGCGCGGGTTTCAATTGTTGTTTCTCTGGTCTGTCTAGATCCTTTCGTTGCTCCTCAAGACTCTCATCTGCTTCTTCCTCATCATCCTCTGACGAATCTTTCTCCTCAACTATTGCTTTCCCAGGGCGATATCGCTTGGCTGGCTTCAGAGGATTCGCAGTCATGCGACGAGCGGACGAGAATGTCGGAGGAGGCATATTGATAGTATCTATAAGAGCTCAGAGGAAATGTCAATGCACAATTGAGAGATCCTCGCCGCCGTTTTGCACCAAGATGTTGTTTGGTTTGCCAGAGTGCACGTGATGTTTGCTCCGTTTGTATATTATACCGGCAAATACTTAACCCGCGCCATTATCACGTGCCAGGTACGGCGGGATAAAGTTTCTCATTTCGTTATCGGGTAACATGACCAGCCGACTCCACCCGCCCGATGCTCAATCGGCAGCTGTCTGTTTCAGATGTCTTGGGCGAAACATGCTGCATCCTGTTTGCCCGAATGCATAGTGATGGTGACCAGGCCTGTACTCGAGCGTCAAGACAGCATCTCTGTCGCTGTTGTGACCACTGATAAACCTATTGTGCACACTACTAGACGCGTCCTTGCATCATTAGTCTGCATGCGCCCCTGTGGAGGTCGTGCGTGGCGGCATAAGGGGGCGGCAGCGCGTTCCCAGCGCGGATCAGAGCAAATGCCAAGCTAACCGGAACAAGAGCATGTGGCATGACGCTAAGCCTAGAGCGGACTAACGGCCGAGCCCGCGGTGGCAACGCTAGGCCGCAAGCAGCAGCGATTGGCATGCCGTGCGATCGGCCAATCAATAATGCGACGTCCGTCAACTCCTGCTCATCTTGGGGACGTGCTTTCCCTTTGTCAGGAATTATTTGACTCTCTCCTTCCCCTTCCTTTTGGTTTCAAGGTCGTTCTTTCCGCTTCTTTTCCTTCATTCCTCCGCGCCAAATCGCCGAAAATCTAAACCAGTCGTTCCTTCCTTGCTCGGGACCTTCTCCTCCCCCCGGTGGGGTCTTGCAGCCGTCCCCCGTCGCTCTTTCCCTCTTCGCCCTTCGCACCACCACGCTCCTTTTTCTTACGTCAAGATCAACCGCCGCCTTAGGGCTCACATAGCCACCACAATATTCATACCGTGCTTTATACCTATCTCCATCCGCTGCATTGACAATAATGGCCCCCCGTAGGGACGTTTCTGTTCTCTGGGTCCTGTTTCTGGTCGCAGGCCTCATTTCCCCCACAGTTGCCCAGACATGGACCGCATGCAATCCTATGAAAGCAGACTGCAAGCCAAACCCAGCGCTGGGCAGAGACTACGCCTACAACTTCACCGGCAACCTCAACCCTGCCGTTTGGAACACGACGTCGGGGCAGGTTGTCATGGGAAAGGAAGGCGGCGAATTCACGATCAAGGAGAGACTACAGTCGCCCACAATTCAATCGCACTTTTACATTTTCTTTGGCAGAGTCGAGGTGCACATGAAAGCCGCAACTGGTAGGGGCATCGTCAGCAGTATCGTTGTTCAGTCCGAAACCCTTGATGAGATAGACTGGGAATGGGTTGGCTCTGAGCAGGGAATCGTCCAGACAAACTACTTCGGCAAGGGCAACGACTCGAGTTTCGATCGCGGGAAAAAGCATGACGTCGCCGACCCAACCCATTCGTTCCACAACTATACCATTAACTGGACCTCAAAGCAGCTGGAATGGTGGATTGACGGCAAGATGATCCGTACACTGAAGCCTGAGGAGGCTGGTGGCGGCAAATTCTACCCCCAAACTCCATCTACTGTACGCCTAGGGATCTGGCCTGCCGGGGACGAAAAGAACCGGCCAGGAACTATCGAATGGGCTGGCGGCAAAGTGGACTATACCAATGGCCCATACACTATGATTGTTAAATCATTGAAAGTCCAGGATTTCTCCAGTGGCAAGGAATACGTCTATGGAGACAGATCTGGCTCCTGGCAAAGTATCAAGGTCGTTGCGTATGTCTTACTCATATATCTTATTCATCTCGTATGTACTGACTTAGGGATAGGGGAGAGTCTGATGTTGCAAAAGAGGCTTCAAAACCACCTCCAAAATCGTTTGCCGAAAAGTGGAGAGACTTGCCCGCGGCTACCAAAGGCGGTATCTTCGCGGGTATTGGGGGTGCTGTCGCCATCGGCCTGTCTATCATTGCGTTCTGCTGCGTTAAACAACGAAGAGCCGGACGCAAGGAGTACAACATGGAAAACAGCAAATTCGTCTCGGAACAGGATAGCAATATGGCGCTTCGATCGCAATGGAACCATAGATATCAAGAAGTCCGCAGCTATTAACCGCAAGCGTTCCCCAATGCGCTTCGGACCCTTAATGTCGAGCTTGGACCTGTTGCTTGGCCGGTCCGAGCAACGTTATGTAACCCCAGACACCTCATTGTCCACCAAAAATCATGGTCCTTTCTTATTTCCAAACCGCCTTTTTATACGCCTGTCTATTTTTTCAAGATCGACCCTTTTTGGCTCTGTCCAGGCATGCGCCCTTTATCCGATTCGGAGTTGTGGTAATCATATTTTGCTCATTTTCCCCTTTTCCTTGCTCATACTTTGCTGGTCTATGGGAGTCACACCTTCCTTTGCATGTACATATACGATAATGAAACATAAGTGTCTGCCACCGGTAGATACCCGCTTGAATGTTATTTTATTTTTTTTTTTTTCAATTCTGTTCTGATCCAGAGTTTAGGTAGTCGGTGAGTAACAGATGATAAAGAAGGACTTAACATTACTCCATACGCCCGTATTTGGGGTATTTAATCTTATCTTATCTTATCGTAGATCTTATCAAATCAATTAACTAGTTAGTGCTGAGTAATCAGACGCGGTCGCGACCGTCGCGTTCGAGTGGGAGGAAACACTTGTGGCCTTCTTCTGCCCTCTGGTTCACCATACCAGTCGCCATCACGGTCTCACAAACTCTGTGAACATGTCTCTGACCACGCCTAGGATACTTCCGGAGCATTTACATGCCTTCCTCCCTACCCCTACCAACCGCAATCCTACTGCAGTCCGCATTCTTGGTTCAGTCTCCGAGCTCCACGGAGAGACTGCCACGCTCTCTTGCCCTGGCCATGGAAACGTCACACTACTACTGAGTAGAGACTCGCATTTACAGGTTGGAAAGATGTCTGATATTGTGGGGAAAGTGGTGGAAATTGAAGGAGTGAGTTGCTAATGACTTGATCGGTCTCTTCGTTTTATTTTCTGCCGTAGAAGTCTACATTACTGACTGAGGCTTGCTGGGATTACAGGCTACTGGAATACGCGTTCTAGGAGCATCGGATTGTGGAGAGACAAGTGACATAGGTGCGTGATATTTGAGATGACATTCGAGTCACTTCCGTGCGCGTTGACCGCGTTTCTGACCTATGTATTCTTGCAGATTATAAATTGTACGAGAAGGTTGTCGAAATGACTCATCGATTTAAAGACATTTTTTATGTTGAAAACTCATAAGCCGGAAGAAGAAGAAAAGAAGGCAAATTTTAAGTTCTTGGATCGAGTGTGGGGGTGAGATATTTCACATTGTTGGTTGTGGGTACTGCGTAATATATTAGCTTCGGCAGGCTGAGGCGATCTGCATGGCGCCTCTAGGCTATCTAGTAAACTTGGTATGTGGGTGGAGGCATATGTATCAAAGTCCTCCAACCTCGAAGGCGCGAAAATGCTCTTGCTGTGAAAATAGCCTCTGTATGACACTTGGAGAATCATCTTTGGTTTGATGAAAGTACCTCTGGATGGCAGCTACCCATAAAGTCCTCGAAATCTGTGCGAATACTGAATGTATGGTTATTCTTCTACATAAAACTTAGGAGTTGTGTGGCGACCAGTAGAAGCACAGTTGGTAGGTATGCATGTATGGATGTACATACATGAATATATTGTGCAATGAGCAAGTTGAGGCTAAGGAATCTGTTCCTTGAACCAAGAACAGTAGGAGGTATACTCTCGTATAAAACTGGGTAAACAGAATAGGTGAATAAATATGATCGGAAGAGCACACCAATTCTTCAGCCTGACTGACTAAGAAAACAAAGCCAAAACAATTCGGCTACCCAATTTTGTGCCGCTATACAGACTTATGTGTGTACATACATATATAAAAATATGATGAACACTCTCAGCAACGGCACCTGGAAACTTAAACTGAAGTTGTTCCCGTAGCCACTTCTTGAATAATAGCAGAAATAACCTCTGCATCAAAAGGTTCTGTGCTATTTATTTTTGACGGAGACGTAGTAATGCTATCATCTTTAGACCACATGCCACTGAGTAGATGTGGATCAACGAGGGCAGGGTCAAATATATCGGAATCCGAAATCGCTGATGAATCATTGAATGTTGCATAGTCACAGGTGGATGCAAGAAGTGATCTAAATTCCTCTTCGCTGGGCTGGGCGGCAGTGTTTGGTGGTATGTCCTTTTTGTTAGTTTCACGAAGTTCCGGTATTTCAACGTTGGTATCAGCAATTACTAGATTAGCATGTAGGCTCGGATCAATTTCTACTTCGCTGGCATGATGTTGCACGCCAGGTGAGACGTAATCTGATGTATCCCAGTCTGCCCACTCATTTTGTCCCGGGTCTTTGGGTGCATGAAGTGAGTGAAATGAGTCTAAGTCCCCAAGGGTCCCTTCGTCAGACTGAAAAATATTGAATATCAAGCCGTCAATAGTCTCAAAACTTCTTGAATTAGGGCTGTTCCAAAAGACCGAGTTCCTACTGGCTTCCATATGCGTTCCGATGATATCAGAAATCTGTTCGGAGCCCTGTTGATTTTCACATATTTCTTGGGTTGGAGGCTGGGTTTGCGGTGTTGAAACATTTTCTTTGTTGCCAATATGTGGATTTACTTGACGTTTTTGTCTTGGAGTAGGACTATTAGAGACCTCATGGCTGTGGGGTTTATCGTCGTCGCCCTCAAATAGGTGATCAAGACCATCATCTAATAGTTGTCGTTTATTATCGGAGCTTTTCGTATTCGCTGACTTTTTGGGACTTGACCGAGGACTGCGTCTTGCACTATTTATTAACGCATCACTGAGTACTTTCATGGCATTATCTTCTTTTATCGACGGAAATAAAGTCCTGCGAACGGGATTTGGCGTAAGATTTGGCTCTGTGAAGGAGGCTTTGCGTACTTCTAAGTTTCTCGCCGGGCTTGATTGGATAGCACGTCTTAGTGCCTCGAAGGCATCCTCCTGTTGCCAACGGTCGTTTTTATCTGCTAATCTAGCTGGCTCTGCACTGTTTGCCCTCCTTTTTTTGGAACGAGAGTGAGCTGCATCGTTTTTCTTCCCGGAATTCTTTTTACTCTTAGGCGTTGTTTCATCGTCGTTTGGTGATGATGCTTCGGAGGGAGGCGGAGAGGAATCAGGGCGCTTAGCTGCTAGAAGCCGTACTTGTGATCGTGTAGACGTTGCGGGGACGGGTGGGAGTTTCCTATTGGATTTCCTCTTTCGCTTATCTTTTGGTGGGGGCTTGTTCCATTTATTTTCTGGCCTCATGTTTTTAAATTTGTGAAGCCATAAGCCACATGCTATGCTGTTCTTTAGTAGAAGAAACTATAACCGTATTCAAGGAATAACTCACGATTGCACAGAAGCAGCTGGATGTAATCTTTATCCTCATTTGCCAAAGACTTTTTGAATTGTCTGTAAGATGTAACGGAGCCATCGGATTCGGTATCAACTGGTTCCCAGAACAACATCCCCGTATCATTGATACAAGCATTTGCATCTTCCGTATTTCCTTCGATAACTTTGGACCAAGCTCGTCGCCATGTGGTAGTCTCGATGGCACCGCAATTCTCACAATAAGGTGGGACAGTTCCTTGCTTGATACATTGATCAAGCCGTGCCTGAACTTGCTTTACTCGTCTAGCGCCGGCACCACTTCGGATTTTCTCTGGAAGAACAACGGGCGCAGGGGTGGACGCTGTTGCCATGTCACTCATAGGATATGACTGGGTATCCGATTGGTGACCTTGAGCAGGCGGAATAGCAACGTTTGTAGAAATAGGAGGAAGGGAAGAGCTGGGGATGACATCCGTCTGTCGCTGTGCGGTAGGGGCGGGTGCCGGCGCAAGTGGCTTTGAGGACTGTTTTATGCTAGCTCTTGAAGATGGCCGAGAGCCAATGGCCTTTCTGGGCTGTGGTGGCAGCGTGGGCGCTGAACTCGCAGGTATCGGTACTCCGTCACTCATCAACTGTCTGTGGTGAAGAGTCCCATTTGAGCCTCCATTTGCAGAAGGAGTCTTAGATATTGCTAGTATTTGCGAGCCATTCGTATTTACATTTCCGTTTGGCTGTTGAAAGTTGTTATACTCGTTGGAATTGTCATCGTCAAGAGGCTCGAACGTGCCGCTCATAAAGCCGGAATCTTGATTAGGGAGAGGAGGAAGAACAGGACTTGACGTTTGTGGGCACGCCATGTCCATGATAGGCGGCGAGGAAGGCATGTTAAAAGGTGTTTCAGAGAATGCACCGTAGCGCTGTTCTTCTGGGGATGTGGCGGACATCTCTGAAACACGTCGATCATCGGGTATGTAGAGAGACGCTTGGGAGCGCTGGCTCAGAGTGGAGGATTGCCGTCGCAAGCCACTTTGCCCTGCGGGAGCTAGTCGGCGATTAGGTGCATTCGATAATGATGGCACAGGCGTTGGGGGACGAATCGGCTCATCAGTTGACGCTTGAGGTTGAATAGATGGGTTTAGAGGGGTTGGTCGATGAATCCTAACAGAGGCAGCAGTGCTGGCAGCCACACGAAGAGAGCCTGGCTGTCGCTCAATGTTCAAATTTGTCTTATCTAGATCGGCCCTCATTAGCTTTGCCCTTTTTTGAACAGGGCCTTCAGTTGTTTCATCGGAACTTCCGTATCCAGACATGATAGAACCCCTTCTACGAGCGTTGAGATTAGCACTCTGAACAGATGCCCTTGAAGATGGTCTGAAAATGTCATCGGAGGTTCTCTTATTTTGTTGGTTTGTAGGCCTTGCAAGTGCTGGAGTTGAGGTCCGACTTGGAACGCGACTTGCAAACTGTGCTGGGGAATCGGCGCGAAAGCTGTTCATATTAGAAATATCCCGAGGTGTTGAGCCCTCACTTAAGATACGGTGGACATTTTCAATGCCTGACATATTCATTACGGATGTATCTCGATCAGCAGACTGTATCTCACCATTGCCAGCAAACAAACCTGGGTTGGCTTGCACAAAATTGGTCCATGCTTGTGCATCGAAGTCCTGGGGGATCATATTGCTTAAGTCCCGATACTTCTGCATGCTATTCAAGTATTCACTTTGAAGAACAGTCGGGACTGGGACAAGTTTAAGCTTCACCTCAAGGGTCTCCTGTGATCCTCTTGCAAACAGACCAGGATTTGTGCACACGCGACCTGTCACCATGGTTTTTGACTGATGTGCTGGTGCATTCGGGGTCGGAGAAGCCGAGGCTAGGACCCATGATAGCATTCCTTGCCCCACCAATGGTGTTTCATACTCGGAATAATCGTAGGCATACACGGTGTAGTCTCGACCAAGTTTTGCTACCAGTTCGGGACTGGGATCCAATGTCTCGGGTTAATACTATAAGTGTATTAATATCGCATGGTTCTTGGGTCATACCTTGCGGAGACAATAGCTTGAATGCATGTTTTCAACTCAATAACGCCAACCTGTGTATCCTCATCAAGGAAGGCCGTTTGTATTTCTAGTAAATGTGGCCACCGGGCAAGGCAGTTGGTTCTGCTTTCGTCATCAAATGTGTAAAGCACCTTAACTGGATCGCAGGTTAGATAGACTGAAGGTTGGGAGGTTTGAAATGGCGATTGCTTACGCCGCATTGCGCGAATGGATATACCGTCTTGGTCATCCATGGAAGCGGACTTTTACAGCCGAGTCAAATTGCTTTAAATCAAGAGGCCACTCTCTTTTGGATTTTGAGAACAATTCGTATCACACGAAGATTAGTGTCTTTACTCAAGGTTGAGTAGACTCTAGTAGGCATTCATAATCGATAGGGTCGCGTCAAAGTATTCAACGATAAATCTCAAGATCGGTTTGAGAGAGCTATTCAGGATAATCAATTGAGAGG